>NW_025938783.1:0-387 GCF_000764305.2 Hyalella azteca | reverse complement strand
GTGATGGTGAGTGAGGGTGATGAACTGGGGCTGGATGGTGATGGTGAGGGCTACTTAACAGAGGGTAATGAGCTGGGGCTGGATGGTGATGGTGACTGAGGGTGATGAGCTGGGGCTGGATGGTGAGTAGGGCTACTTAACAGAGGGTAATGAGCTGGGGCTGGATGGTGATGGTGACTGAGGGTGATGAGCTGGGGCTGGATGGTGATGGCGACTGAGGGTGATGGTGACTGATGGTGATTGTGACTGAGGGTGATGGTGACCGAGGGTGATGGTGAATGAGGGTGATGGTGACTGAGGGTGATGGTGAGTGAGGGTGATGGTGAGTGAGGGTGATGGTGAGTGAGGGTGATGGTGACTGAGGGTGATGGTGACTGAGGGTGATGG